>NC_053408.1:22669712-22707712 GCF_016859285.1 Xiphias gladius
AACACAAATTTGTGCTTTGCCAATCTCCCTACATAGTTTCAGTGAACTGAAGTCCGTTTTTTTTAATTTGCCACTACTGCCAAAATTGCTCAAAGCAGTGGCAGTAGTCCGGTCCTTTAGGAGTTTGTTATTAAAACTCCAGGAGGATTTAACCCTTTCATCCAGTGAAATAAACAAATCTATGCTGACTAAGTGATGGTCAATGAACCCAACTCGACTAACTGTGCTCTCAACCAGTCTGGAGCTGAGACTTTGGGAGATATAGATCCTGTCCAGTCGGGCAGCACTGACCGTGTTGTCTCTGACCCTCACCTATGTGTACTGTCTGGACTGTGGATGTTTGACCCTCCTTGTGTCGTGCAGATCTAGTTGTGTTATGATGCTGTTTAGGTTCTGGTATGACTGTGGTTGGGGTTCCTCGCTTGTCCTGTCCACAGTAAAGTCTACAGAACAGTTGAAATCCCTACCAATAATGAGTTGATCCTGATGATGATTTTTAACTCATTCTGTAGCTTGTTAAATAAAACTACTCTTTCGGCTCCTTGATTTGGGACATATACTTTGACAAGCAGAACACAAATTTCTCTATTTTTGCTCTGACCATCAGCAACCGTCCCTTCACTACTTCAGTAGAAGACAGAACCGTTGTATTTGTGGTTGGTTTAAACAAAACGGCTACTCCTGCACTAAAGTTGTTGCTATGTCTAAGGGCATATGAACCCTCCCACCATAAACCCCAATCTACCTCGTCTGTCTGAGTTGTGTGTGTCTCTTGGAAAAACAACTCATCAATCTTTTTTTGAGCAGAGACTTCAGATATTAAAGCTCTTTTGAGCTTGTCTCCCCCGCCATTGATGTTCAGAGTCCCTATTCTGAGGCTCTGCATAGAGGGGTCAGAGAAGAGCATCAGACATGAGACAAGCAGGGAACAGTAGAGAGGAAAAAACACCTTGTGGTACATGATCATGTCAATGACCTTCTAGTCCTTTTAGCAGTTTTACTTTTTGCTTCTTTCATCAAAGTTGTGACATGTTTTTTGAGACAGAAGCGTTTCTTTTCATCCAAAATGTCAAAACCAACCGATCTGATGAATTTGTCAGTGTCTCTGAAATAATCATTCACTTTAACAGATTTTCCAAATGTTTCATCCAGGAACTGATTTAGTTTCTCTAGAGACTGGAGGTTTGTGTTCCTGTTAGGAGTCTCACCAATAGATACAGCGTCTGACTCAGAGTCATACTCCATTTCTCCTCCTGCACCTGATAACTGGCTACTGAACACACCTTCTCCTTCAGTATCATCTCCTACTGTAAGACTGGTTGAAGCTGCTTCTTCAGCTTTTTCTACTGACCATTTTTGTACCTCAGCACCTGCAGACTGAGAACTGCTCAGGTTCTCTGCAGTCTCAGAAGCTTGTAGCTGGTTATTACTGTTGGACTCTGAATCTGTGGCGCCCACCCCCTCAGTCCCGGCTGCGGAGCCTCCCATCCAGGAAGACTCACCCACAAGGGTGCCTCGCCCGCAGCCACTTCAATCTTTTGTTGTCTATGCGGACACGCAGTCATTTGTGACCAACGTCTTCACACTCAAAACATTTGTGCTGCCCTGACCTGGCATACATCAGGTAGCGGCCATCACCGTGCTTCACCCTGAAAGAAACCTGCAGCGTCTAGGTCAGCGAGTCCAGGAACATGAACACCTGCCGCCTCAGATACTGGACGTGCCTCAGTTTGGGATCCTTACATCCCAGACTCACTGTTTTGAACCCGCTGGCGAATTTACCGAACCAGTGGAGCTCGGTCTCCAGCAATTCATTGGGAATAAACAGCGGAACACTGGATACAGTGATCCGCGTGGAAGGCACCGACAGCGGGGAGACATGAATAAAAATCTCCCTGATAAACACACCGCTCTCAATCAGACGATGAACCTGAGGCCCGTCCTTCAGGAACACAACCACCGCTCGGTTCGTTCTGGAGGCAAAACACAGCGGATCGTGTCCCATCAGTGAACACACTGGCGGCCAGCAGAACCTCTTCCACGGTCACGGTGCTATCCAGCGGGACTATCCGCACTCCCTGCCGGATAGACGCCATCATTCCCGAAGACCTCCTGACAAAACCACCGATCGATCGGCAAACAAATCAATGAACCGATTAAGAAAAATAAAGCTCACCTGATCATGTACAGAGGAAAAGATGGAGAGATAATCCAGAAACAGACAGAAAACAGTTCACAACTCCCGCCACTCGCTCACGCTCACAAGCGGAAATAGAGAAAGAGAGAAAAAACGGAAAGGGGGGGGGGCATAGCACAGTAGACATATAATAGAGATGTGTAACAATAAAAGACTAATGAGACTAATAATAAAACTAATAATTATAATAGGGTGAATAATAGTACTAATAAAACTAAATAATTATTGATGATAATTACAAATAATGGAAGCAGTGGGTGTTGAGCAGGATCATGGGGGCAGTAGGTGGTTTGCAGTCACAGATCCAGACTCTCTAGCACCAGGGGCAGATATACCTACAGAAAGCGACAGGAGGAGAGAGGAGAGAGACGAGAAAGTGCAAAGCTACAGGAGAGAGAAGAAGTCAAGTTAGTAATGAGCATTACTATGAATGCGTACAGATGGAGAGGAAGAGGAGGGGAGAGGAGCTTGGTGCATCATGGGAAGTCACCCGGCAGTCTAGGCCTATAGTAGCATAATTAGGGGATGTTTAGAGACAAGCCTGAGCCAGCCCTGACTGTAAGCTGTATCAAAAAGGAAGGTTTCAAGCCTACTCTTAAACGTGGAGAGGGTGTCTGCCTCCCGGACCAAAACTGGAAGATGGTTCCACAGTAGAGGCGCCTGATAACTGAAGGCTCTGCCTCCTATTCTACCTTTGGAGACTCTAGGAACCACAAGCAAGCCTGTGTTCTGGGAGCACAGTGTTCTACTGGGGTAATAGGGTACTATGAGCTCTTTCAGATACGATGGTGCCTGAACATTAAGGGCTTTGTAGGTAAAGAGGATTTTAAATGCTATTCTGGATATTACAGGTAGCCACTGCAGAGAAGCTAACACAGGAGAAATGTGATCTCTTTTCCTAGTTCCTGTCAGTACTCACACTGCAGAATTCTGGATCAGCTGGAGAATATTTAGAGACTTGTTGGGACAGCCGGATAATAAGGAATTACAATAATACAGCCTAGAGGTTACCATGATGATGAAGGTCCCTAACCTTAACAAAGTACTTATTTTAACACAAACCATTATATTTTCCTAAACCTAACCAAGTAATTTTTGTACCTAAACCTAACCAAGACCGTGACTGTTCCACAACCTAAACTGCATGTTTTATTATTGTTACCATGATGACCAAGGTCCGATATACCTGCCGCTAGTATACTCCTATGGATTATATCTGAAGGTAGAGACAAATTACCTATATGGTTGTTTAGGTTGGAGAACTTGTTGAAATGAGAACACAGCAATGACTATATGAATATATGGCATAGGGCACAGGCACACAGGGCAAATGAGAATATGTTATTTAGATATCAATTCATACCCATATAATGTGTTACTGCATTCAAATCTCAGCAGATACATGCATACATAGCATGAGACTCCTATTCTATCTGAATCTTCACTCCAAATCTTATAAGTTCTCAAGAGCATCATTAGTCACTTTCCACAAATTACAAAGCACCACTGAAGACAAAATAAATATTTCTACCCCGATTGTCATTAGCCCATGATCGTGATCAATCAACACTAAACCCCGCATTATTATTGTTCTATTTCAGCCATCCGTGTCTATGACGAGTGCTTAATATGGCGATATATCACATGGCCATGGAACTGCCAGTCAATAAAATGCTAAAATGTGTGCTGTGGAAGTCTAATTCTTTCTTGGGCCAGATCCAGAGATGAGACCCCCCTAAACAGTATGTCAGTGATGAACTGCAACCTTCCACTCTTCACGATTAGCAAGAAATAACCACTTGGCTTGCAGCATATGACAACAAACAATGCTACCTATATTACAGCCCAATTTATTGTCCCCATTACAGTACATATGGGACCATACATAAATAATCTCAATCCTTGAATAGTATGAGTGATAAACTGTCGTTGAATTATCAGACTCAGTGTATAAAGACACATCCATGGAAATAAGCCATTATGACAAGCTGAATCATCCATTCTTTGACTGAAGGTGGGATGAACTGCACTCCATTCCGTTGAGGTTTTGCTTGTTTGATTCTATTTGTCTTGCATCCTTTTGACCCAGGGGCTGGTCATAGATATCTCTGACGTGCTAAAAACTGGTTTATTTTTTGGAGAAAGATCCGTCGTCTCTGATTCCTGTCCATGTGATGGTTTAATTGTAGCAAGGCAGGGCTGGAGACCTTTTTGGTTCCTAACATACTATGAACTCTTTAATAGGTTAGGGACAGAGGCCAGGCAATGTCCAATACACTGTATGGGACAAATAGATACTATATTTGTGATTATATTTGTGGGTGGTAGATCATGCATTTTCATAAGAGGGATAATGTTAAGGGATGATCATTCGTGAAGGCCTGTATTGTATAGAGGTATGTTTGTTTTGTGCAAATCTGTAAAGTCTCCTCTAAGACTTTTTAAAAAAAATTGCAGGACTCATTGGTAATCAAGAAGTAACTCTTGTGCCCAAATAATTTGAAAATGATGCAAAATTTTGCAAATAAGCAGATCACTAGAGTGCCAGAAAACGATTTGATAATTGGAGCTAAAATTAAGAAGAAAAATTAAATCAAATTAAGGAGGATCTGAAGTACAATTCCCCTACCTGGAGCAGCTAACACAGTCCAAATGGGACTATAGTTTCCTTTATATTTCTTCTGGGTCTGATACAATCTTGGGTAGTGCTGCCACACTCTTGGGCTTGGATTTATTAAGAAAGATATGTTCACATTTTTTCAAGTCTATCTTACAACAACACTCACGCCCAAAAGTAGCCTACACTGCAACAGCTTTTGGTCACTATCATGTTTATAGTGGCTGTGAAAAGATCCCTGTCCAATGCAATTCTAATGAAACAGAGACCTCGTACTGTACAAAAACACATTCTAAAATGTATAGCTGAAACTAATGAGGCTTCCAAACAGTCCTTCATCCTAAAAAACCATATAGGTTGCTTGTCCCTACCCTTAGGTATGACCCATAGGAACGAACCAATGGTAGGCATACCAGGCCTTTGTCATCATGGTTAAAATAATAAGACCTGTAGACACGTACCAAACTTTTGTTGTCATGATATTTAATAATAAACATGCGATTAAGACTTTGGAATGGTCATGGTTTGGTTAGGTTTAGGCACAAAAACTACTTGGTTAGATTTAGGAAAAAGGTCATTGTTTGGTTTAAATGAAGTACTTTCTTAAGGTTAGAGAATGTTCATCATTGTCATGGTTACAATTCTTTCCCTCTTTCCTCCCTCCCTCAAATTATCATCTCTTTACGTCTTTACCCTCAATCCCTGTATCAAAGCCTGCCCTCTATCGTCAAGCCCAGGAGAAGGAGTCCTGTTGTCAACTTGCACAGTGATCTTCTGAAACAATCTGTTATTGGAAAACGAAAGGATGGTGGGATAATGTAGTAGGAGGAATAAAAGAAACATTTTTTTTAAAAGACCATGGTAATGAGGGTATGGGTGACATGGATGAAGTTATGGTGTAGTGGGAAGGAAAGACAGTGGATATAGGTTATAGGAAAGAGACAGGAGTGGTGCAGGGAGTCTGCTGGAGGGAGGACACCAGGTAGAGAGAGAGGAGGAGAGGAAGAGGACAGTGGTGGTAGTCTAGGTACATGTGAAACCTCACTGTCTGTTTTAATATTCCCAGCAGAGAGAGAAACAGACAGAAAATCGATCATTTTATTTTATTTCTGATATGAAAGTGAGACAGAGGACTGAGCTTCAAGTCTTGTTCTCTCCCTCTACCACCTTGAAAATCATCTTGTCTCTCATCTGTAAGTCATAGAGACAGATAAGGTGTGTCTAATGGAACAGCCTGGGGAAGAATTAAAATGCAGGGTGAAAGTAACATCCTACTGTATATACATATCTTTTCAAGCATTACAAATAGTATCTCATTTCGCTATTTCCTCTTGCCTTCACTCATTCTTTTCCTTAAATACAGCAGGTCTGTGGCATTTTGAGTTTTACTACTCCATTACTGATTTTTCAAGTTTAGTCAATTCATATAAGGTTTGAACATTTACTTTTCTAAATAGCCAGTGTCTCCTGGAGAAGTGGTATGTTTTACATTTCTTGATTTTTGGTTTAACTGTGACCTCCCAACTGACAAATAATTGCCCTTATCAGTGCAGAACACACAATAATCAACATTTAGCACCACTGTGAAGTTGAAGACGTTTTTTGGAAACCTATAACATATTGTCCTTTGTAATTTAAAGTATATATTATATTAATTTTCCTAAAATAGATAGTTGCTCCTTTACTTAGTTAACTTTTATATTAAAAAATAAGAAACTCATTACAGAATATTTGTTTCCAAACATCCAAATAGAAAAATGTCACAGAGTGATATTAAAGCTCCACAATGGAATGGTTTGAATTTTAACAATAAATAAAATCAATAAATAATTAATAAATCACTTCTTCTAATGTCACAGGTTTGCCAGAGCTAACAGTTCTACTGACTATTAACACCCTGTCTTTCAGCTCATTGTCTTGGTCATCAACTCAATAATAAAAGGAGAAAAAAGTTCTTTGGAGAATTATCAGAAATACTCCTTTTCCTCTCAGCAGGTGAAGGGATGTATCTCTTCTTGATTGACAGTAGCTACAACGTTGTGTCTGATTGACAGCAGCTGGAGGTGTGTGTCTGTGTTTGACTGACAACATCTGGGGGGCTTGTCTGTGTTTGATTGACAGCAGCTGGCAGGCTGAGTTCCATCAGGTTAATGAGAGACAAAGTAACCAAACTTGCACTGCAGCTGACTTGCCATGGGCAGACAATGGTTGTTAGTGGTAATGGAGAGTAAGGACAACACAAACATCTAAGCAGACCAAAGTTACATTTTCAGACACATTTACATGCTGCAGCTGAGCACTTAATTAGCTATCTGGCCTGCAAACTGATGTCAATTGTGCCTTTTCCTGTGTGAATGTTAGTTTGGTGGCTCATCCAACATGTTAAGCTGCAAAACAGGAAGTGAGTTCATGTTTTTAAGTTATTTAAGAAGGAACTTAAACAAAAAACTAATGTCAGGCTCTTGTGTTGTGTAGCAGCTGCTGCCAAGCCCTTAATCGGGACGATTGCAAGCCTATTAGCTGTTTACCATGATCGAAACGTAATCACTCGTAACCTGGAGCTTCCCATAAGCTGACCTTGTAAGTACCTGTAAGGTTGAGGTTTTACATTCAGCCTTGTTTTCTACTTTGTTTTACAAATGGTTTCAGAGATCCATCATTTAAAAGGGGACGCTATATAGTATAGTATAGACGGACATTATTTTTATGTGCTGTTTGGAATGCAAGTGTGCTAATTGCCATGTAGTTGTGGGACAAAACGTTACATTAAAATAGATTCTATTTTACATTTACATGTAGTGACACTTTAATGTCATTATTCTTTAATTAACAGAAGAGCCCTACCCATCTTGGGAGGTAAGCAGAATGAAGCAAAAAGAGAGAACATGAAAGACACCAGACTAGCTGTCCAGAGCTGGATGCGTCCCTTGGAACAGGTCAGCTGCTAGTCCTACTCTCTATCTCTCTGCTCCATACCATTAAAAAAAATCCTTGCTGCTCAATTTCCTCCTGAATTAGAAGATGACAAAGGGAATTTAAGAAACCGGAAATCGTCTCTGTGCTTTTTTTTTCTTTTAGAGAAAAAAAAATCAGAGGCAGCATTCAGTTGAACTATCCATAGGTTACTGAGAAATGTACTTAAACTGTTACGCAAAAAACATGTCAGGTATTCTGAATCAGAATGTTTATATTGAAAAAAACTTCCTTGCAGTGCTTATGTAAACAAATTTCTTCACTCAAAGAGTACCTGGAACTTAGATTTTTTACCACCTCCTGAGCAGAGCTGAAATTTAGGTTCAGGAACTCACCAACAAGCAAAACAGCAGATCCTGTGAAAATGGCTACACTGTAAATAAGGGGCTGTTAAATTCCTGTAATGGAAAAAGCCTGTCTGAATGGTGACATTACTGCTTTATGCAAATATGGTTTAAAATGAAGCAATTTGATTAGCTTTATTGAAGCAAGATCTCCATCTACGTAGAACTAACAGTATTCTGACAAATTAATGACACCAAAATATATATAATATAAATCTCTGATTTTGTCTCAAAGGAAAACACAAGACATGTGATTTAGAGAGCAGATATATGTGCTGGTCATAAAAAACATTCAATCTAATTTCATTTGGACTTTAAAACAGCACAGGAGCTAACGTGAACCTACTTGCCCAGAGCAACAGAGATTAAGTGAGAATAAATAGCAGGTCAAGAAAGTTAAACTCCAATGGGATGCTCAAGTTACTTTGCTGCTGCTGCAGCACTTTTTTTTGCTAATACCTGAAAAATACATTTTTTAATATTAAAGTGTAATATCACTGTACTATTCGAATACCCTATTTGTTATGTGGGGTAATTGAACATCAATAAAACAAATATGTGCCGTGTTATCAGGGCCAGTATGGCTCAAGAGGTAGACAAGTCGTCTAATGAGGAGAGTCTTGTCCAGTTGAAGTCCCCAGAGATCAAGAAGAAGAACACAGGTGCAGAGTCTGGAAAATCGTGACAACAGAGTGGATTATGTCACACTTGCTTGATGGGTTACCAGACGGGGGAATGTAAACAACCACCAAGTAGTCGTGTGAGAACTCCATGGTTTTGTAGGATGGTAATAGGCTCACGGCTAACAGTTCAAGGTCAAGCTGCAGAAAGGTTCCTTTACGATAATGTGACCAGGGTGGCACCATCTGTTGGTGGGTAAGCACTCTTCCTCTTTTCTTTGTACTCTCTGATTTATTCCTGTCCGCGTGAACTGTCTGAAAGCCATCAATGGTCACAATGAGATTTGGTAATCTTCCTGTAGCCATGTCTCTGTGAAACACAGAGCAATACACTTCCTCACAAAGGCCACTAGCTTGTCCATCCTATTGTCCAGCAATCTGACAACGCCCATGATAATAGAAGGGAGATATGGCTAATACTGTAATTCCTCTTCTCCATTGGTTTCTGTTGTCTTGCCGTGTTCTGGTTGCCATGCAGGCCAGTTTCAGAGTGATCAGCTGGTCCCTGGTGTAAACCTTGGAGTTGCTGCATAATGGTAGCGTAGCTGAATGTAAACACTACACACTACACTTCCTCGATGAAAAAACAGACCAGAACTCTCTCGACTAGTTGGGAAAAATAAGAAAGGGAGCAGGGGCAACTGCAACTTGGCTGCAAGCACAAAAAAATAAATGTGGGAAACACTGAAGAAATAATAATCAAAGCAGAATCATGTTTCCTTAAAACAGATTTTACATTAATTGTTCACTGGTGTTTTAAAGGTCAAGAATAAACTGCTAAATTTATTTCAGAATAGCTGCATAAGTTCAAAGCAGTGCAAAATATTTTGAAATTTCAATTTGTATGAAAATTTGTATGAAAAATGTATTTAATTTTTTCAACCCTTAACAGTGATTCCCAAGCTCCCATATTTATTTAACATCAAATAATATCTTCATGCAGAGCTACACTGAGAAAACAGTCAATTGACAGAATATATTAACTGAAAACCCTCGCATCTTCAAAACTGTCTCTGTGATGTAGTGAAAGCACTGCCCATCACGCTATATATGAGCCAGTGCTGGAGCTGCCCAACTGCCCTTTACCAGACGCTGCTGGCTTTGGGTCGTCTGGATGAAGTCTGATTGCCTGCCCGTCTCTGAGGTCCAATCTACTATCAGGTTTGGTGGTGCCACTCATGAACCACTTGCACAGACCCCTCCACACACATAAGCACATGTGCACACAATTTGAAACACTCTGACAGACATTCACAAATGGGAAGAGAAAGGCTCTCTAACGCTCTGATGCACACATGCCCCACAGAAATATTACAAAAGCAGATTTTCACTTATTGTGCACTGTAAACTATTTACTATTTGCTTGACGTCACAGTCATACACATCCAAGTACATGTTTCAACATTCATCAATACACACACACAGTCACACAGTTAATGAAAAGCAGGATTCCTGGGAGTGTCTGGCCAGAGTTTGATCTTTATCTCGGATCAATGTCAGTAGATTGCAGGGGAACCATGAGGCTCACATCTCCACTCAATACTAAGACTAGACCAAGTGGTTGTGTGCGCGTGTATGTTGTGAAAAAGAGAGAAACAGGAGAGGCAGTGTGTGTGTGTCTCTGTGTGTGTCTGAGAGAGACACAGAGAGAGAGGCAGAGCAAGACAGAAATCTGTTAAACATTGATTTTTAGGAATAGCCATATAGTCTGCTTAACGAAGATTTGTAAAACTGCTTCTTCATTTCTTGGACACGGCTGTAAAAGCTCATTTCTATACAATGGTAACTACAAAATGCCGACTTAATATTACAATCTTACAGTGACTGATCTTTGTCATTTCTCTGTCTTTTTCTTTCTTTTTTCTTTGTCACCATGCTTCATGCACCTCAGTCTTTAAAGAAATGTAGAAAAATGAAACTACCTTCGCATTTTTCATTATTAGTAACAAAAGCAAAAGGCTGTCATATAATGTCATATAAATGAGAAATGGACGGGACTTATATAGTGCTTTTCTAGCCTTATCGACCACTCATAGCCCTTTACCCTACATGCCACAGTCACTAATTCACACATACATTCATACAGCGCTTTCTATACATACACACACTCACAGGGGTTCAGCATCTTGCCGAAGGACACCTTGACATGCGGACTAGAGAGCTGGAGATCGAAACACTGTCCTTCCGTTTAGTGGGGACCCACTCTACCTCCTGAGTCACAGTTGCCCTTTTATATAGACTATGTTCATCTGGACTATTTCCCCAGCACAGCTAAAAAAGTTCTGCAGCAGCTTCAGATAGTACAGTATTTTTTTCAGTTTCTTTGTACATGGTTAATTATATTTTATTGCAATGGCAACATTGTCTTTGAAACTTTCATGCCAATAAAGCACTTGTCTTTGAAACTTTCATGCCAATAAAGCACCTTTGAATTTGAATTTGAATTTAGTACAGAATTGAGCTGCATATCAATACAGGAGCGAGAATGGCAGCAAAAAGATGTAGGACATGTCAGTTTTGAATATGTAAATTGTTAAGTCGAATACTGAAAAATAATCCATGTTTGCATAATTTGTTTTTTCCAAAGAAATTTTAATTTCTTTGGAAATTTTTTAAACTGCTGTTGAAGGTTACTGATTTTAGAGCTTTCCCCAATGTTTTCCAACATCTGTGGTGGCAGGATAGAATCCTGCTAATTGTGACTGATGGTTTGCATTGACTGGTCAGCATCATTGCCTTATCGGATACTCTATCCATCCTGCAGGTCCAGGTCTCAGTTGCTGAGTCATGGATACACCAATGTCAAACAACTACGATTCCAGTCAGTCTGCCTCTTGATGCAACAGAGTGATTATAATTAGAAAGTGCCTAATGTTTGTGGCCAGTTTGAGTAAGTTCTTTTTTTCTGTCCTTTAAGGCAATGGCCTTTCCGATTTTTGTAGATTTGCTTTTGCTAGGTATATATAAGGGTTTGAAGACCAAAATCATGCATGTGGTGTGTTATCTCCACATTTGGATTTTATTCAGCAAATTTACAAAATGCTACTAAAAATGTAGGTGAGTTTCTTTGGATATCTCTTGGCTGCACAGATGATGAACTCAGTAAGTGGTACAGCCTAGGAAGAGACCACAGCAATGTGACATGAGAGTCGCCAATTTTGGGACTGTGTTGAACTGTCCAGAAAATAGCAATTAACTAGCAACACAGTGGACATCCAAACTAAGGCAAATTCCAGTTTGAAAGCAGCACTGCACTGAAAAGATGAAAATGTCTGTGTTGGTGGGGGCGTGAGAAGATGAAATGTTATCCAACGTGTCCTGTCTGAGTTACACACTCTTGGGTTTGAAAGCTTATCAAATCCCATACTGCTGCATAATGGTTTACAATACTATGATGCAGGATTTTACAGCTCTCTGTTCTCACAGCAAACACCCCCACCAAATCCACCAGGAATGTTTGCTTATAGACACAGTTAGGTACATAAGTATTTGGAAAGAGAAACAATTTTTTTTTTATTTTGCCTTTGTACACCACCAAACTGGATTTGAGACAAAGCCATCAAGATGTGATTGACAATGATACGCCTACCTCCTCAAGTGGGTTCTTGACCTGGTTAGATGTTGTGTAGAGCTTTTCTTCACCAAGAAAAGAATTTTGCAATCATCCCCTTTAGTTGTCCTCCGTGCTCTTCCAGGCTTTTTGGTGTTGCTGAGCTCGCCACTGTGTTCCTTCTTTTTAAAAATGGACCAAATGGTTGATTTGCCCACTGCTAAAGATTCTGACCTGGCCTCAACTTCATTTGCATCGACATCTCTCTCATATTGAGAGTTTCCATGAACAGCTACCAAATGTTAATTAAACATTTGGAATCACATTCAATGAAATCAATGAAATAATGAGGGAACAGGCCACACCTAACCATGAAACTGATTGTGAGTCATTTGTCCAATTGCGTTTGTGCCTCTGAAAATGAGAGACTATATATGGCTGTAATTCGTAAACAGCTAATGCAATATTTTTGTGAAACCCCCTTGAATTAAAGCTGAAAGTCTTCGTTTCAAATCCACTGCTGTAGTGTACATAGGCAGAATTATGAAAATTGTGTCACTGTCAAATTCTTATGTACCTAACTGTATGTAGTTGGCAAAAAAAGTGCCTTGCTTGATGATGTTACATTGTATTGGAGCAAAAGGAGCCAGGTTGTCATTTTTCCAGAGTCTCTGCATTAGGACACATGGCTGTAAAGGCACCACACACTACAGGCATATGGAGTGCATCATCATGAGCTAACACATGACAATGCATCAGGATAAGTGCTATTTCCAGGCATCAATGAAAGTCAACACGTAAGAGAAACAACAGTTTTATCATTGCCCTAGCACAACCACAAAAGGACAAGTTCTTCTGTAGTTTCTCAGCATTATTTGAAACAAGATTTTGTTGTGCCTGTAGGACTTAAAGACCACTGACTGCTACACTGTCTCTGCCTGACTGGCTTCATTTGATCTGACAATGACACAGTGTCAAAAAAAACAGCGATTGATAGGAATTGCTCATATAGTGGATGATTTCACACATTACCGTTTCCATCTAGTACCAGGAAGTACTGTGTCATTTCGTGTATTAAAGAGGTAGAAATTAAGGGTGAGGTCACATCAGACTTTTGTGCATGAGACTGGAGTTCATGTTCCAGCACACACCTGCACTTAATGTTCACCTTTTTTGTTAAATGTAACCCCAACCTTTCACCAAGCTTAACCATGATGTAGTTACCATACAAAGATATCGTAGAAAGAAATCATTTGGCATTGGAGATAATTTGTGGTTTTCAAAACTGTCCAATATCAACAACATGGATTGCAACTCTATTATCCAGAAATAGTATTGCTAAAAGTACAGCCTGTGCATTTATTTCAATGAGACCACTGTATCCTTCAATAAAAAATTGAACCTTATGCAACTTTTGCCTCTTGCTGTTATATTTGGTGTGAAACTCCAGTCGATGGTTATGAAGCCAGCCTGTAGACTGGTTTCTCTCAGCTGCACACTTGATACACCGTTCCAGGCCATTCCTATTTGCCTGGACCCATCTTATCACCTAGCGTAATGTACTGTAAGAATTAATGTTTACTCTATGTGAACTTTTGTCCATTTTTCATACCAGTTGGTCATCTTGGTACCTTGAGGGCCACTGTAGCTGTGAGTGAAAAGGATTGAGTGAAATGTTGAAAAACTCCTTGTTATATGAGTTGATCCCCTGACTCTGTCTGGACGTAAACATACTGTAAAATCCCTTTGGCTCTTCCAAGCTGTGAGTTTTGACACAGCCGTCCGTCTGTGTTCTGAGGAAGTGATTTAAGCTCTGCTGATCAAGTCCGTCAATGGACAGCAATCAGTCCATGTCAACTAGCCTATTATTCAATCCCCCATGGCCGAGGGGATTTTACTATTCTATTAAACCAGCTGACCACTGGAGGGTTGTGTGTGTGGGGCTCGGGGGGTGGGCATGGATAGGACTTAACCATGTGTTGGACTCTCATCACTCTGGCTGAGCTGGCTGTTCATCTCTGATTCAAGGAAAGACACCCGTACAGGTTACCCACAGCTCCCATACACTATAACTGAGGACTATCAATCACACACACACATTCGCACACCCAAATTCCCTTTTCAAACACAGTGGCATGTAAATATCTTCCCTCCTTTTAACTCACAGCCACAGTGGCCCTCAGGGTACCGCAACAACAAGCTGTGTATGGGAAGGTGGTAGCTATCTGCAGCTCTCACCTAGCTATTAGCAGTCATTATTTATGCATACTGGGAGCAGATATAGTTATTGGATGGATTTACATGCAAATGTAACTCGACTAATGGCCATTGGTTTTGTGCTTCTTCAGTTCTAGCTGTTTACATTTATCTTTGATCCTCTGTGATATGAATGCATATATTATTTCCATTCCTTGCCAATGGGAAGCAGCAGGAACACATGGAAAAATATTTTAATTGATCTGTAACATGTTCTTCACACTTCTGAAAAATGTGCTGTTACAGGTTATTACACGTTTTTCAAAAATAATCCATAATTGTGTGTGAGCTTCAGAGTGTACAGATGGCAAAACGAGAGGAGTAGGAAGTTTTCCTGCCATACTAACAAGTAGTGAAATCACTGCAGACTTAGGGGGTCTTGGGAAGGACTCTTATCTATACTGTAAATGATATTTGCCTTTAAAATTTAATATTTCTGAAAATAACATTAAAAATATATTGTGTTTATACCATTTACAGAATCTAAATGAATTTTGTGAAGAGTGAAATTATAGGGCTTTCACCATGTTGTATAGCTACTGGAATGAATTGCCTGATCATGATGTAGGCCTAATGTCATAGAGTATTTTGCACACAGACGATAGTGTTTTATTGCATATAATGGATGACTGCATAGAAATCTAACCAGAAAAAAACCAAACATTTAAATGTAAAGCCAGTCTCTTCATATTGGGTGATATAAGTTTGTAAAGCATTATGTGTGTTGGCTAGTGTGCAGTTTGAACCTATGAACTTTGGCATGGGAGTAGTTGCTCTTACGACTGATCTATACAGTGAGAATAGTTGAACTGTGTTGAACAAGAAAACAAAGAAAGTAGTGAAGGAAGAAATGGAAAGTGACAGTCTTCATTCAGAGAATAATACCTCAAAAACTTCTACCTCTTAGATTCTTAAACTCAGCCTCCTGTTTTAATAGCAGTGTGGTTTAGATTCTGACTAATCGGAAACTTGTGGGAACTAGCATGTAGTATTGGATTGAACTCCAAAAAGTAAAAAACTAAGCAATCTAAATGGGTAAAGCATACTATTAAAATGTCATCACTTAGTATTGTAAAATTGCTACATGCTACAGATATTCCCTTGCCAAGCTGGAGTGATGATTGGTATATCAGACTTTCAGTAATACTGCTGGATAGCAGAGGGGTAGAGGGGAACCTTAATGTATGAATCCCACTTGAAGCACCACAGCAGTAATTTGAGGTGGCAAACTCAGGTTGACGTTGAGCAGGTAAAATTTGGTCTGAAGCTTTGAAAATAACTGCAAAACTGTCAGTGATATATCATTAGCAGTGCAATCCACCTTTGCCTGCTGCAGGAGCAGGAGCACCATACAACACCCCTCTGCCAGGACCATCTGGGCAAGGCCCTAGTTACATTCTCAGGTCCACCCCCTGTGGTGGCAGAAGACGGTCCTGCCTCCCCCAAAGTGACAGGCCATGCCTTATTACAGTGAAAGGCCACACCCCAGCACCCAAGTCAAGTCAAGTCAATTTATTTATAGAACACATTTAAAAACAACAGACATTGTTGGGCTTTACAGAGAGATTAAATTGTGGCATGATATGATTGATGATTACATTCTCCACAACTCAGCACTGGCAACTGACAGTGGATTTAGGCAGGCAACTCAAGTTCCCTCAGTGTGTCACCAAGACCTCTCTCAAACTTGACATCATTCTGGTGTCAGATACAACAAATAACATTGTCATGCTAGAGCTCACTGTGACATGGGAAGAGCGGATTGAAGAGGGAGAAGTACGAGGGCCTAGTCAGCGACTGCCATAGACAAGGCTGGAAGGCAAGGTGCTTGCCTTTAGGTTGGGTGCAGAGGCTTTGCAGGACAGTCTCTCTGTAGGGCTTACACTCTTGCATCACAGGCGAGAGGAGAAGAGAGGCCATCTAAAACAGCACAGAGGCTGCAGAGATAGACTGTAAGTGGCTCTGGATTAAGAGACCGGGTCCGAGGCATTCTAACGAAACCCGAAACACCCGATGAGCTCAGGTAACATCTCTTGAATTTTTTTGACAGATTGTTACAATTTGCAAATATACCATCAATGTATGGGTCCCTAAGATTAGTAATGCCTGACTTTAACCAAAGAGAGAATGTAGAGTTCAAACAAGCCTGAGGTGATTATTGCATATTGGGCTTGCAGTTTGAAAGTTCCTTGAAATCAAAGTGACATCTGAATTGGCACCAAATTGGCACAATGGGGTTGGAAGAATAATGAAATAGTGTAGATTGGACAGAAGGCCTATAGGGGAAGATGAAAAGCTTCATTCTGACACCAATCTATATCTGGAAATAACCAGTAAACAATTTTCTGAATATTTGCAGGCCAATAGTAATATCTCAAATTACAACCTCCAAAATGACCATTTAAATAAATCAACATCCTCTTAAAAAGATTAAACTGAACGCTGTAATCCTCATCAAGGGAGGATTCATTGCAGGGCTAATGCAGTATAATACGGCTGTTGTATTATACTGCATTAGTTTTATCTAGGTGTACCTAATAAATTGGAAAGTAAACCTTTCCCTGAACTAGAGAGTCAGTATTTTTTCTGAACTTGAGATTAAACTTCAAAAGGGTATGACATGGATTTATTTAATCACTAGAGTAAGTAAAACCGTGCAATCAGGTAAGGCGAAAGTATATTGTTTTAGCTAAATTAATCAAAATATGATTCATTCTGATCTGATCATGTTTGTTGAGTTTTTTCCACATTACAATATTGTTCACATTTCTTGGGAAAATGGTTTACAGGCTGTCAATGGGATTGAAAATATCCTTGTGATTGTTGAGGCCATAGCAGTCAGATCCTAGCCAGGTGGTAGGCTAGTTCAGCTAAAGGCACACCTTCAGCCCCAGAAAAGAAGGCAGAATTTTATACATTTTATTTTTATTTTTGAATTTGAATTTTATATCCTGGTCTCAATACCCCCCTAATGTTTCAGCTTAGGGGGTCACCATTGAAGGAGAGGTTGCTAGACTAGCAGAGGATATGCTCTCCACAGTGAGCACACAAGAGCTGCAGCAAGCAACAACAATGAGGGCAAAAGTTGAGTGTACACATTATGCTGTGTCCTCTGCTGTGTTTGAAAGGGGATTCTCAGCACATCTGATGTCAGAGGGTCCCTGCATGTGGAAACTGTGTAGGACCTCATTAGAGCAAGGTTTGAGGGAACTGAGGGAACCTTGCTCTAATGAGGTTTGAGGGAACCAACTCCTCCAAGTTGGTTCCCTCAAACCTCATTAGAGCAAGGTTTGAGGGAACCAACTTGGAGGAGTGTGATACCAAGGAGGCTGTACTGACTTGGTTCACTCAGTGTAAAGGAGGTAGAAGGCCCAACTACATGGGTTGGCTTTCAGAAGTGACGAGCACTAGTGGCCCTTGGTGGGATGTGATCTAAAGGGAGGGGAAGGAGAGGCATAAAAGATTGTTTACTTGTTTTTTTGTGATTGTCGTGCTGTAATGACAGTGACTTACTGACCACAAACTTTTGTTTACATTTGTAAATTTATAATTTACAAATAGGATAGACACATAGTTTGGATGCAATGTGCTTGAGGGACAACAAACAAACAAGGTTGTAGAGACAAAGTGGTTTAAAGAAAGTTTACAGTAATCATGCCGGTATGACAACATCGAATTAACTGTACATACTAGGTAAAATACATTCATTTAGACTGAGACTGCCCCGCCAGCGGGAGAATGGTGACAGGTACAAGGCCTGAAGTAATCAAAGAATTAACTACTAACTGAATGTTAATGTGTAAAGATGAGTTTTAAGTTTGGATTTAAAAGCCTCAACGGAGTCATACAGTCTAATGTCAGTAGGGAGGTTGTTCTGTAGGAAGGGGGCACAGAAGGAAATGGCCCTGCAGCCCTTTTTCTTTTAACTCTGGGGATAGACAGAAGCCTGGTATTCTGAGAGCAAAGAGCACAAGATGGAATATAAGGTTTAAGGAGATCAGGGAAGCTAAAAATTGTGTAATTTATTCAAATTTTTTGGATTTAGTTAAAATTCTAATTACAGCATTCTAAACTATTTGAAGACTTTTAGTACTAACGTGTGGCAGGCCTGAAAACAAAATGTTACAATAATCAAGCCTGGATGACACAAAGGTGTGATTTAGGGATCTGCCCTGGACAAAAAAGTGAGTTTTAGCTATGTTATGTAGGTGAAAAAAAGGTGTTCTTGTTGAGGTCTTAAATGTGCTGATCAAAAGAGAGGGTAAGGTCAAATGTAACATTAGAGATCATCTTGCAATGGGATCACACCAGCGGCGACGTCGTCAACATGTTGATATTCCGACCCATGAGTACTCATTAGTAGTCATTACTACATTATTGACAGGCGTGTGATCCCATCGTAAGGTGTTCTGTAGTTTTACCTTTTGTCTTAGATTGGACGGGAGTGATTGAAACTGGGATACAGTGAACCATGACTTAAAATGAATATGGTCCAGGGGCACAGAGTTGGTAGCCAATGGCCGCTGCCCCAACTTCCAACCCCCCTTCTTCCAGCACTCTAGCTTTTACCACACCTGTCTTTGAACTCAGCCTTCATTTTGATCTCAACTACACCCCTGTAAAGTTTCTTGCCTGTATCTTGCATGGTTGTGATGCTATGGCAGTGACAAAATCTGTGTGCAGACAGACAAACATATAAACACCTGTCAAAGTACTCGAAACCACCTCTGTGGTAGTTCCAGCTACTGTGGGCGTCTCCGGGACCACATTGTGCCATGACACACACATACACACACAAACACTTACACACACAGACTCACAAGGTGAAACCAACACCAGCACTGGCAGGTAACCAAGATTCTTGGCTGTCATACTTTGAGAAACCACACAGTAATTTTTACTTGATCAAACTGGTGTCAATGTTGGACAGGGCCAGTGATCAGCATCTCAGTTTTATCTGAATTTAGGAGCACGAAATTTTGGGACAACTAGGTTTTCACAGCAGACAAATAGGCCTCGAATTTGATCATTTGAGAATGATCATCCACCTTTACAGACACCTTTACAGGCACATCCAGCTGAGTATAATCAATGTAGAAATTAATTCCATGACTGCGTATAATGTAGCTAAGAGGTGGCATATTAAGGCGGAGACTATGTAATGATCTATGGTATTAAAGCCACACTGAGAAAAGTAAGAGAAGCACAGGGGGTGGAATTTGAATCCATAGTAAGCAGAGACTATTTACCAATTGTATTTGCAATTTAGTAAAGTGCAGTTTCAGTGAGATAGATTGCTATTCGATATATGGGCTGAAAGCTGCTGAGAGACAACTCTTTATAGCACTTTTGAAAAGGACAGAAGTTTAGAAACCGGTCGAAATTTATTAAAAGACCTAGGACAGTGCTGGTTGTAAGTCATAAAATAACAATTTTTAGCATTGTACATCCCACAACCGTCCAGAGAGCTTTGATAAATTTAGCTGTTAGAGGGTTGAGGAGGCAGGTAGTAGGTTTAAAAGCAAACATCAACTTAGACAATGATTCAAGAGATATACTCTCAAAATTTGTTAAAACAGAGATGTCTAGGATTCAACATAATGCTTAAGTTGTTTTGCAGAAGAAGCAGGAGATGAGGAACAAATTTTGCATCTAATCTCATGTATTTTACCACATAAAAAATCTAACAAATAATGATCCTTAAAGAGCAAGCAGCTAAGAGAAAGCTGTTTTTTTTTGTATGTTTGGCTACAGTGTCAAAAAGAAATCTTGGATTTTTTTTATTGTTACCGATTAAGCAAAAAAAAATATGCTCTAGCAGCAGACAACATGTTTGTAATTTAGTACATACTCATGCCACTGGAGGTAAAAGACTTCCAGTTACGCTTTTAGCCATTTGCACTCCAATTTCCTGCAGGCCTGCTTAAGAGCACATTTCTTTAGTAAACCACAGTGTAGACCTAGGAGACTAGACAGAGTTGTATTTAAGTCACAGGTACAATTTTTAACAGGGCCTGTCGCTGCGGTGAAAGGAGCCAGGACCACTGGTGGTCACTCACCAAGAGCAGTTGAAGTTGATGGACCAATGTGTTGAGTGGTAAATACATTTTCACCATATGCGGTAAGTGTATTGTATCACTTTTGTTTACCAACAAGCTGTAGGCTACCGAGGTGTTAGTTTATCTTATAAAGCTATAATTTCTCTGTACAGAAGCTGATTAAGTGCTTTTGAAGCATTTCAATCAGATTTATTAATAAGTACTTGTAGGGGCACCAGCTGCTTTTTGCAGGAAACTGATTACTCAGATTAATCACTAGTCAAATTCCTCATTCAAATATCATAAGCCGTGACTTCCTGATTCAATGGATCGCCTATCTTTACTCCAAAGGAAAAGTTATCAACTATTGTCTACTAATACAGAATAAATGTAATGACTAATAATTACGATGTAAGGTGGAACAAAGGAACAACGTAACCAATAGCTGATAAGTGGGTAATGTGATAAATTGGGCAGTGGTGGGAGAGAATATGTATAGGCTATGGATGATATGGCTATATCACTATATGGATCCTTGGGCGTCAATAAATGAGGTTTTAAGGATTGGACAATGTTATCAGTATTTCAACATCAACCCAGTAATGAACAACAGATGGCTTTGCCTACTTTAGTTGGGGGTCGGAGGCTTTTTGCTAGAACCCAAGCAGGTGGTAGTTGCAGTCGGTAACCATTATGGCGGACTCCAGGTGGATCCTCCCTGAGGCGTTATGGGTTGCCTAGGTGACAGGCTCAGCCAATGTTCTCCACTGTTTCAGTGTTTGAAAGTCTGCCCATTACACTCTTCCTTGGCACTGCTGATGATTTATCTGTAGACAGTCAGGCAGATGGATTGTCTGTGTGTGGCTCTTGTGGGTTAATTGGAAAACTTAATGTTTCTAATTACTTTACCTAATTCTCACTTAGATGACTTAAAAATGGATTCATGTTGGCCAAATGACAACAAAACCTCCAAAAATCTTCAAAGCGGGACTGCAGTGATGACTACAAGTTATAAAAGAAAATATACTCTAGAAAAACGTCCCCTTTCCTGATTCTTACTTGTTGACTTTGCTTGCTAAATAGAGGAGCTACAAGTTGTGTGTATTGATAAAAACTTAACGTGAAAAACACATATCTAAATAAGGAAAAATTACAAAGGAGCAACACATGCGAAATTAGATGTATGAACGAACTAAAACAAAAACTCTAAACAAAACTAACACAAAAACACTGCCCTGAACACAAAGATCACGCTTTTTTTATCTCCCCAGGGGGACGCCGGCCGCATCGTGGGCGTGGAGCAGTGGGGATCTTCTTTCTTTGTTTAAACTGACAGAGAGCTTGTTTTCTCTATATTTTTAAATTGTTTAATTTGGAGTTTAGGCGCAAAAGTAGCACATCCATCTACCGCCATGGCCAATAAAAAGATTAAGTAAACGATATATGAACTAACAGTGTTATTGGTGAGGGGAAGAGAACCATTTAATTAGGGATTCCACTTCAGTACATTGTTCACAAACCTTCAACACAATCCAAGTAGCTAATTGACCAAACACAAAGGATTACCAATTTCTAGCATTATCAATAAATTAGTAGATCAACAATAATAATCACATAATGAAATAAGAAAACATTGTCGGAAGCATTTTCAATCATATGGAAGATGCTTAGTTAGACATTGGTAGAAATTGGTAGAAGTTGGTTTAGATCTTGCAACACACATTTCAGCTGCCCTGAGGCTTAGAAACTGAGAGTTGCATCAAACTCCCTGTAAACATTTGAAGAACAGCATTAACCAAGGTACAGAATGGTTGGATATTTAGTTTCCATTCTTTTAGATGAGTTTTCCAAGGATGAAGATGTTGGTTTTCAGTCATGATTGGAATGTGGTGCAATTTATGGTAGGGGGTCTGTGATCCACCATTTGGGACCCCTAAGGAAGTCAAGAGGAAACGGGGGAAGACTGTAGTGTCCATGCATGTTATTCCAGTGGTTTCATGGTATGAACAGGGGGTTTCACAACTTGGTTGCAATTACACCACTTTTGTTACTTTTTTGTTGAGAAGCAACAGTCAGATATTGTTTAAAGATGAGTCTATTGTGATGGGATGAAATCAGTTCCACTCCGCAGGGGTCTCACATGTTAAATCCCATTTGTCTTGTGTCCTTTTGACCTATGGGGCAGTCATATGTCTCTCTGATATGGCTTATAGCTGGTCTATAGCTGCAAGAGGGAAGGAAGGGCAAGCCCTGCTTGGTCCATAACCAACTTAATGATGTCTCTGGCTTATGTCCGCTACACTTTATTGCCCTCTCAGGGATATTTTTCTTGGGCTAGTGTCATACAGAGATCTATCTGTACATATGTATGTGCCATTTGCATGGAAACTAATGAGACTGGACATTCATGTGAGCTTGGCCTAATCAAAGTATAACATTTCATTGACTGATAAAATTTCAGTATATGAAGGGGAAATTGAAATTTATGAAAAAGGTCATCATATGGACATTATTAGATACTTGGACAAAGACATGGCTAAGTTTAGAGATCTAGAACAGCTCCACCTTTACTTTTGGAATAGTGCAAACTGCTCTGCTTCCCTGAGGTAAGCTGCAAAGGTTCTTGGAGTGTGTAAGGTAATAAGTTAAATTTCAAATAAATTAAAATATTTGAATATTTATGCCCATTTACTTGAATAGTACATGTATTCCTCTTTTTTGAAACTTTGTTTATTTATGCATTCCTAATAAATACAGCTTACATTGTTTTTATAAACTGTTTTATGTCATTGACTAGCAATTAAAGGACACACGATGGCTCTCTAAACATGAAGTTGTATAAAACCTTGCAAAATATCACTACTGTACTGGGAGCATTGGCAGAGGAAGTAGGGACCCAGAAATGTCCTGGTGCTAATAGGATTGTACTAATTCCTCGCTATATATCGTTTCATTGCCAACCCCACCTGCAAGCAGATGTGCTCTTTCACCTGGCGAAACTCTCTAAGCTATTACATCATCATCGTCATTTTCCTTGTAATCAAAGAGCAGGTCATTTTAATAACCCAAATCGGCAGCAATATTTTAACTTCATGTTTATTTTGCATATAGGGTACTGCAAATCAGTTTGGTTCCTTTTACAGGTCTCTGTCACACTAGCTTTAATAAAAGCCATATAAGACTCAAGAAAGAAAGATCAACCAAAGTCTTGACAACACTTTGGGACTGGGTGCACACTGGATCTCTGCTGAACATGAGAGAGGAGAGAGGAAGAAGAGCACAGGATGATACAGAGACAGACAGTAGTTCTGGCAAATATTTTGATCAAAGGTATGATTATGTAGGTTTTAACTGATTTAATTCAAGAAACTTCAATTTTGTCACTGCACAGTTTGTTACATCGCTGTTTGTTACATCATGTGATGGATCTGTATGCAGATGGCCTGATCGCCAATCTCGAGAGGCATTTCAGTGAGGCTGGAGTCCTGGCTGTTTTTGGGATACTGGGACACTCCTTAACAATATTGCACATGCAGACTTGAGGACACTGGTGGGGAAATTTTGTTGCCTTGATTTTAGCATAGTCCTTGATGAATGGGCCTCTTTCAGGCAACAAGTGGTCTCCAGGCCACTCAAAGTAACTATAAAATGTGACATTTTCACATGACATTTTATAGTTACTTTGAGTTGCATGAACAGTGTTAGTCATAATATGAACCTTTTGAAAACAAGATTCTGCTGGAAAAACTTATTTGGCTTGAGTGTACTACATTCTAACCTGTTGGATACTTACACCTGTTTTAGACCTAGTGTACTTGAATTCCATTTATGGCTAACTATCCGAAAACTATTGATTAGGTACTGCTGTTTTTCTCATAATGTTATCAAGAAGTTTCACAGTCATAAAACACACTACCAGGACACGGCGCTATGAAGAAACTCAGTGAGAGAAGACTGCGAAAGTTGATGTGGATTGTGGCAAAAACACCATGCAAGTTATACAAAGAGTACAAAGAGTACAAAGCACTTCTCAAAACACAGTTACATGTTTTACAGTAAAAACAAGGAATAAAAATGATAAATCAAAAACATGAATCTAAAACAATGTAAAAATTTAAAACAATTACAATACAACAAATACCATCAGTTAAAAAAAGCCATGAGATAAAAGTGATTTTTAAGAAGAGATTAAAAAGTCTTACATCTTCAGGCAGTGAGTTACACTGCTTAGGGGCCCAAACAGTAAAGACATGGTCACCTTTAGTGACAACTCGAGATTTTGGAACCATTAGTAGGGCCATGCCAGAGTATCTCAAGCAACAATCAGTATATATAAACTCTCACAGATAAAGGCAGGAGCCCAATCAGCTATGGTCTTTAGATGTTTAGCCTGCAGAATAAAGGGCATTCCAGTAGTCCAGTCTGGAAGAGACATAAGCATAGATAGCTCTAGATCTGCAGATTAAAGGAATGACAAAATCTTGGTTAAAAATCTCAGTTGTACAAAACAGGATTGCACCACTTTAGTCACCTGACAAAGGACAACTCTGAGTCGAAAATAACACCTAGGTTATGGGCCTCTTTTTTTAACATTATTAGATAAGACACCCAGACTACATGAGAGATTGTTAATGCTGCTAGTGCTGGGGCCAGCTGATGTAATTTTAATTATTTCTGCAGGAAATTATTGGACATCCAGTACATAATTTGTTATGAACTGACTAAGAACTCAAATGAATAAGAGAAAGTTTATTTACTTGTACTCGGGAGAAAAAGGTAGAAGGGGAATGAGGGTTCTGGTAGCAGGACGTGGGGGACAGAGGGGAGCAGGCTTACCCAGTTGGTAGTCTGGTGAAGGGGTCCAATGACAGTCAGCAAGTCAGTGGTAGGGAGCAGTGGCGGAGATGAGCTTGGGCCAATGGGACGGCGATTTCACAGCAGTCTCACAGCCTGTGAGAGTGCTGAATGTTCCTCTCCCCAAACTCCCTACAGCCCGGAGTTTGCGGAGATCCAAGGATGAAGGTTAGAGGATGAAGGTAGAGGATGAAGCAGCCCAGTAGGTGGCTGATGGGAAGCTTTTCCACAAGCGCAGACAGTATAGGCAGAGACATAAGCACGGGTATCAGCGTCCATAGTGGGCCAACAGAAGTGTAGCTTTAAGAGAGTGAGGGTGCGACCAATACTTGGATGGCAGGCAAACCAAGACATGTGAACCCACTGGAGCACCTAGGAATGGACAGAGTCAAGAACAATGAGGTAGGTAGGGGGACCATTACCGGGGTCAGGTTGAGTTCATTGAGCCCCTTGACCGCTGATTCTATCTCCCAGGTCCACTACACAGGATGATGGGAGGATGGAGTCAGGGGTGCAATGGGCTTTTTTTGGAGACAAACTGGCAGGAGAGAGCATAAGGCTTAATCTTTTTGGAACCCAGGCCGTAGATAAGGGTAAAGTTAAAACAAACAAAGAACAAGGCAACAACAACAACCTGTTGGGATTTCAGTCTTTTTGCAGTTTCGATGTTAGCAGGGTTCTTATGGTCCAGACAATGAAAGGATGATCTGCCCTCTCTACCCAGTGTCTCCATTCCTCCAAAGTAAATTTTACCACCAACAGCTCATGGTTTCCAACATTATAGTTGCATTCAGCAGGGGGTTAATCAGCAAGAGAAGTAGGCGCAAGGATGGAGTTTCTGATCCAGGATGGAGCTTTGAGAAAGCACCGCCCCAACGAAGTGTTAGAGGCATCCACTTCCATAATGAACTGGTGAGAGGGGTCAGGTGGACCAGGACGGGTGGTGAGGTGAAGCATCTCTTTAGTCCAGTAAATGTCTGTTCTGCCTCAGAAGTCCAGGTGAAGGGGGTGGAAGGTGAAGTGAGCTTGGTTAGGGGAGCTGCAATTCAACTGTAATCGCTGATAAAGTGATGATAAAAGTTAGTGAATCCAAGGAACAACTGGAGCTGTATAAGAGAGTCAAGTTGGGCCAATTCTAGAATCTTCTCTGGGTCCAGCTTCACCTGCTCGCTTTCAATGATATTGCCTAAAAAGCTCATTGAATTGATGTTTAACTCACACTTTTCAGCTTTAACAAATAACTAGTGCTCCAAAAGCCTCTTAAGAATTTAGTCGACGTGGAGAGTGTGCTCTTGGGGATTTACGAAAAGATAAGGATGTCATCCAAGTAGAGAAAGAGGAATTGGCTGAGAAAGTCTCTGAGGACATCATTCATGATCTATCTTTACTGAATACCTCCCGAGACCATGATATTCAAGATGGATGTTAGATAAATCTGGAGGTCTAAGAACTGACGGGGAGACTTTGACCTCTGCCAGGGGCATGGCAGATTGCAGGCAAGAGGAATGACATAAAGAGCTCAAACTTACTACTTTCCCTGTAGACCAGTCATCATGTGGGTTATGTTGTCTCAACCAGTGCTGACCAAGAACCAAAGGCAAATGAGGGGAAGAGATGAGATGGAATTGAATTTCTTTACAATGTTTAATAGAAAGGAAAATGAGAATCTTCCATACACCTCACTGGCATCTAAGGGAGAGTCAAATAGCTTGAGAGATGCCAGGCTGGGGAGCGAATTTTCTCATCCAGGAAATTCTCATCTGCTCCAGAATCCACTAAAACAGGCAAAGACAAAGATTGTTTATTCCAACATGGGTTGCATGGAATTGTAATCTTGGTCGGGGGACAGGTGAAGAAGCAGTTTGGCTCACCTGGGGTTGGCTGGGTAAGGTGTACAGTGAAAGTCAGTCCACCTGGTGTATAATCCACATTTTGTGAGCAGACAGAGTCCAGAGATTCTCCATGGCTTTAAGGAGTATTTGTTCATGCTGTCTGACAAGGACGCCTTGATTTAGCAAGAGCTTGGTGGAGAGAGTCCACATCGCCAGGGTTCATGTTGGCCACATCATTCTGTTACGAACAACAGGTGAACCCAAATTCAGGACACGGACTCACTACTCAGATGAATAAGAGAAAGTTTATTACTTGAGCTAGGGAGGAAAATGTTGATGGAGAATGAGAGTTCTGGTAGCAGGAACGCAAGGGGCAGAGGGGAGCAGGCTAGTAGGGAACAGCTGAGTTAGGAATGGAGGCAGGAGAGTGAGTGGGGCTGGATGACTGACTTGGCAAGCCGGGGAGTGAGATGGGGAGTGGGCAGGCAGAGTGAGCTGAGAGGGGAGTGAAGGCGATGTGGAGAATAGGCCTGGATGTCTGGCTGGCAAGGGAATGAGTAGGGAAGTAAGTAGGTGAGACAGTGAGTTATGGAGGCTGGAGATCAGTGAAGCTAAACACCGTCTGGGAAAACAGGAAGGAAAATTTGCACTAAAATTTCTTTAACTTTTGAAGATGCCTACTTAATATGATACATTTGGGCATGTGAATATTTGTTAAGTCAGACTTAGGCATGAGGCGTGACTTGGCCTCCCTACAGTTTTGTGGTACTGAGTGAGTTGAAATGCCATCTAGGGATTGAGATAATGATTTACTGCTTAAGAGAAGCAGTATTTACCTTATAGATGTGGTCCCCCAAGGGACTGAATGATGAGCTCTTAGTTAATGTAATGCTGTCATGTAATTTATTTTATTATTCCAATGTTGAAGTGATTAGAATTAGTTTCAGTGATCTAGTAAAGCTGTATTTATCTGGTTAGATTACTACGCACTGAAGGAGGGGCTACCCTGGATATAAATATTAAACATTTCTTAATATGCATCCCTGCAGTATTTTTGATATTGTCCAACCCCCCTTATTAATATTGTTAGGACAGTGTAGATTTTTGGATGAAGTATATATTAACCTGCATCATTTTTTCAGCAAAAACTGCAATTTCACAATCAATATAA
Organism: Xiphias gladius; assembly: GCF_016859285.1. Classification (NCBI taxonomy): domain Eukaryota; kingdom Metazoa; phylum Chordata; class Actinopteri; order Istiophoriformes; family Xiphiidae; genus Xiphias; species Xiphias gladius. The sequence goes on from NC_053408.1 coordinate 22,698,225, forward strand.
CATATAAACTCCACATTTAACACATTTAATACACAGGTGATTAAAGTGCACAAAAGTCTAATCTGTCTAAATGTGGAAAAAACAGTAGAAAGGGAGTTGACTAATGATAAAGAATTTGTGTGGTTGAGACTGCTGATAAAGTAGGTGTGATCTGTATGCAAGATGTAGCTAAATATGAATAAGAGATCATGTCCCAAATGTCTGATGAGGCCTATTATCAAAAAATTCCCTCTGACCCCACCATTGCATTACAGAAAGGAATCCTTGCCTTTTCAGAAGGCGCTAAGGAACGGGGTTGGATCTCAAAAGCTGACTTTGATTTTCCTTTTTGTCAACATCCAATCATGCAGTTTTTTTTATAAACTCCCCAAAGTGCATAAGTCTTTGACTAACCTCCCTGGTCGCCTTATATTTGCACGGATAAACTCACTTCTATCCCCTTATCAGAATTAGTTGATTTCTTTATAAAATCTGCTGTGCATATGTTGCCAGGTTACATTAAAGACGCTACGGATTTAATTTACAAAATTTCCTCTGTAACTGATCTCCTTACTAATGATGATTTGTGTGATTTTCTAATCCTTTTGAATTTGAATATTATATTGTGTCTGTTAATTCAAGGTACCTAAGTCACCAGTTTGATATCTGTGGACCTCTTACTGGATAATTTGGGAAAACATATATGGAGGTGTTATGATACTTCCCCAGATATCTGATGAAGGTCAATCAGACTGAAACGCTGTAAACTAATATATAATAAGTGAGACAGTGCACAGGAGTTTTTCAGCTTTTATTAAGGGAGACTTGAAAAAATGTGAACCTTTCTTTTATTGTCAACAATACTTTTATTTCGACCTTTAGGGGTTCCAAAGCTCCCACATAGAACAAACTCACAAATGTTCTCTTAATATTTTGATAGTGATATGTCATTGTGTTTACTCCACCACAGACAATGTATGATTGCTATCATTTAAATGCAACTTGCCACATGTGGAGGTTTCACGTTATTAAAAAAAGCAGTATGAATTCCAGACACTAATAAGAAGAATATTTCTGACAGTGCTAGACATGCATGTGTGTATGAAAGAAAGGCATTCTGGTCTTAATGTCTAGGGTTGTAGCCAGTCCCTTAGAATCATATGGCACCATCTACACTCACACACACACACACAAAAGGGCAACATAGTGTGCACCCTTACATTACAGTATTATAAACAAAAACAAAAAAAACTTTTCATTAACTCAAATTTGATGTCAGATGTTTTATTCCAATTTGTTTTCACAAATGTTAACACTCTCCTGGAGGCCAATTTGCTTGTTTGCTCTGCTCTTCAACCTCTGGTACTTAAGCCCATTACTGAAGAAGGTTTGTTTGTGTGTGTGTGTGTGTGTGTGTGTGTGTGTGTGTGTGTGTGTGTGTGTGTGTGTGTGTGTGTGTGTGTGTGTGTGTGTGTGTGTGTGTGTGTGTGTGTGATGTGCATTGTCACCGCAGCACAGACTAGGGCGATAGTGCTGAAAACACACACACTCACATATACATGTATACACATATACAACTTCTCTTGCTCCTCCATCTAACTTAACAAACTCAATTCCATGTTTACAGACATGCAAACACACAGCTTTGCAATGCAAACCTAAACACTTTCTTGAGGCCACTGTGGCCACACATGTGGAAAGGCAAAATATGGAAATATGAACTCTGTTACTGAAGCAGCTTCTATGAAAAGATATAACTGATATAACTGGATTTATGATCTAAATAACATAAAAATATGCATATCCAAGCCATAAAGTATAACTGTAGAACCATCAGCAGCTGGCAAGTCTTTCTCAACACACCTCTCTTTTCTTTTCTGCTTGGCATTCTCTTTTTCTTCCTCCTCCTCCTCATCTAAAAAACTGGATCTTAATTGCAGTTAATTAAACTGCTCATGGCTTACAAAGAAGGAGAAGTGCTAGCAGCATATATGTCAGCAATAAAACACTGACACATTACACCACTAGCAGGGGTTACAGATGGTCAGCATTTGGGTGGATGTGGCTTCGTTATCTCTCTGGTTTTTCCTCTGACTCAACTTTTAATTAGAATCTCAGGAGATGTGGAACGTATGCTGAACACCCATTGTATGAGTATGCAAACACACATACAGACACATAAAATGCACATTCTGCCTTCTAAGCAGATTTTCTTTGAGTGTTTGAATGAATGTTACAGTTGAAATGCCGCAGAGGGCGACAGAGGGCTGGGAAATAATGGAGGACGGCAGTGTTGCTACAGAGGCAATGGCTATGATGCCTGAGAATTTCACAGAGGCAGAAGTAATTTGCACTCTCCAGAGATAATTAATCCTGGTTCGTTTAAAGACATGCTGATGACCAAAGATGATTTAACTGTAGCTGCGCTCAAGCATTTCACCCCTATGGCCAGTGCTTCAGAGCCATCAGATGCCAACTCAGTAAGTACTGTGCAAGCATCAAAGTCCAACACAAGGGGGAAATGCAAGCCATGTATGCTCAAGAGACTGCAAGCTGCAACCACTGTTTCAGGTGTGGCCAGGAAGGGCACCAAGCTGTCAGCTGCCTGTCAAAGGCTAAGTTTGCGGTAAACATGATGGGGTCACTGGGAAAAGACCATCAGTGACCAAACAAGAACCAGCGCTGTGTTAGTGGTCTATTGCCAGGGTTAACAGTGTGACAGAGGAAATCATCCTAGAGATTCTTGAAAAACCAGGGCCTGTCAGCCTAGGTGATATACATGCAGAGGCATTAAAGCTCCATCAAGATACATCTGAAATCATTGTCGCTGTAATCAGTTATACTCCAGCCCAAGAAAAGCCTGTAAATGACACCATTAGAGTAGGAAAGAGAGGTCTCACGGTTCCAAGTAGCCAAATATGTGAAGAGTCATGTCAGTCATGGCCACAAGGAGGAACAATGCTATTTTAACATACCTTAGAGTGTCCTGCCGGAGGGGCTAGAACTGTTTCCTGTATTAGTTGTTGTGCCCCCTGGTGCCTCCAATGCTGTAAGAAATCCCAGTGTACAACTCCGCAAAGCACAACATCTTCCTGTCACCAACAACAGTCTTAGGCTGTCTAGAATAAATCCCTGACAGTAGGCCAGTAAATGTTCACCTTCCCAGCAGCCATCAAACAGTGACACATATGTGTTCGTTGCAAAGGTTAGCCCAACCAGGAGCACCAATGATAGAACTAAAAGTTCAGCCGAGTCTCACACACAGGAAAAGTTGTATCCTCCTGTCAATTTAGAGCATCTTGATCAGCAACAGCAGGAAGTTGTGTTCAGATGCTTTTCAAGGAGTCAAATGTGTTTGCAAGAGGGGAAGGAGACATGGGTTGTATACCCACCTTACAGCTGAAGATCAATCTTGTGGACAACAACCCTGTTCAAAAATGCTATAACTCCATACCCAAGCCCCCACACATGGAGATGAAAGGGTATGTGCAGAATCTCCCAGACAGAGGTTGGATCCGCAAAACTATGTCTTCAGACATGTACTTCAGAGGGGTGAACCAAAAATGTGTCCCAGACCATCATACTTTGCCACAAATTCAAGACCGACTTGACAGTTTGGGGGGCAACACATGCAGTATGTGAGATTTATAATTATTAATGAATTAATAACATAGCAAACATATTGAATATTGAACTGCATCTATTAAACCACTAAACCAGACTGATATTTCACTCTCCTTGCAGATTGTTATGTCTTCCTCCTAACAAAAGGTGGAGACAAACCCCATACAGTTTGTTAACAAGTCAGTTTCCCTTTCACTGTAACTCTGTTTTTCTCTTTTTACTCAGTTATAAAACAAAACGTGTTGCTAAAAATTACAATACAGAAGCACTTCTTGATCAAAGATTACAATGACTAATTAATACAATATCCATAGATGTAATAATTTGGTTTAATTTTTTGCTCAAAGGATATCTCAGTTAGGAATGGTCCACGAAACCAGTACTTGATTTTTATTGACATTTTCTTGACATTTTATTATTTTTTCATTAAATTATGAAATTATGAATTAAATATGACACATGCATCCCAAGATAGTTATCACTATATGTGATGCTGCCCTTCTGAAGGACTACGTTTCTGATTAGCAGTCAGTTTTCACTAGGCCCAACAGAAACAAGGTGCTTCTAATCTCCTTTGATGGCTATGGATTATGATCGAGACTTTGAAATCCCTAACCTTAATAAATAGCTCAGGACGCAGTGAAGGTAATTTATCTTATTCCAGCCTTCCTTAGCATTACCAGCCATTCTCATTTTGCAGTCCTGAGAGGTAAAAACAACTGTTTAGCATTTATGTAAATAACTTTTTAGGAACTCCAGATGGCAGTTCTCATACTTACAGTATCTGCCATGCCTTTTCAGAGGGCTCAGAGTTTGATATGTACAGGATATGCATGGTAACTAATGTCATGCACACATTCTGTATACTGACTGACTGGATATTTAAACTTGTCAAAAAATTTAGTGTCAAGCGAAACATAATTGTGGATTAATTCTAGAACACTTTTACATAAAAAAGTTAAAAAGACATAATTTCGCTTTTTTATGAGTTTGTTTAACAATAGTAAAAGTTGGGTTTCCTGAATAGAAGGAACAGGGCCCCATTCCTTGAAGCCAGGCCTGGGATTGGTGCTCATCTGTTTGGTTTGGTTGATTTAAATATTGCAAGCAATGATCAGTAATTTAAGGATTTCAATCCAAAATGCTTCAGTGTGTAATTTCACCTTCTAAACCTGTATTAATTACTGCTCATGGCACTCTTATTGGTCTTCTCAAGTCCTGTCCTTAGGGACAACATAGCCTCTAGTTTCACAGGGGTGTGGTATGACTATATAGGCTGGTGGAAAGAGCAGCAACAATATATACAAAGCCAGAGTTCCAGATAATGGGGGAATGCCTGCCATTTGTCTGTCACAGGTCATTATTGTACAAGTCATAGCTGAACAATAGCATGACTGCAACTTAGACCATGTCTTTTAAATGTGTTAAGTCTGAGTCCTTTGAGCAACGAATTTCATTTCCTTGAGTTTCATCAGCTCAACACACATTTTGTGTTTGGTATTACAATGGCAATTTTGTTATGTTTTGTTTTTTTTTCATGTTTTCTTAGATCCTAACCTCTTAATACCAACATATACATACAGTTCTAATACGGAATCTGTATCACAAAGGAAAAGAAGCTAAGGCATTAGGGGAGCAAGACCTCAAAAGCTCATCAAAGGGACAGTTGTAAGCTTAGCTACAGGTCGGCATTTTGTCTTAGCAGGTCTTCCTTATTTTATGTCAATTAGACAACACTCATTTAACACTATCATCTTGCAGATATCATTGCTGTTCTTTTGCCATCCAGAATGATGTGATTAGTTACAGTTGACAAATTTTTATTACCCACATACATCCTTTGGAATATTAATTACGTCCCAACAGGACTTAACTCATGAATAAAGACCCAGAGATCCCTGAGCTCCACCACTTCAGGAAGCAACCCTTTCTCCTCTTGTGTCTTCTAGGGGGTTTTAGGGAGGTCATGACAAGTATGATCCCCTTTTGGCCACAGCTATTTCTATAATAGACTTTTTAGGGGGTCCATTGCAGCTTCGTGTTCCAAAACTTTGCTTACTTTGGGATTGCAATAGCTCCTGCTACTCACAATTGCCCTGGGCACCATTTCCTAATATTAATCAGTCTTAGAAGCTGAAAGCATTTTCTAAGAGTGTTTCTTATGAACACTCTCAAAGTTTCACAAAGTAGTACTTAAAAGTGCATGCTATTAACATCGACTGTCAATGGTTCCCAGGATGATACTGAATACACTTTAAAGTAACTCTGCATATTTAACTGTAAGCAGTGCCAGATATTAAAATGTAAATCGATAAAGCTTACACTTTGCTGCAATTTATAATTCATGGTAGTGTATAGATGTCAGTTTAAGAAATTAAACATTGATTAATTTACTTGCTGCTTGAGGCAGACGGTACAGTACTCTATTAAACCTAAAGTTATGTGGACCAAAACATCATGACCACTCACAGATAAAGCAAATAACGTTGAGTATCTCTAACAAAGTATCTATAACAAAGGCGCATGTTAAGGTGTTGAATTAACTGGGCATAGTTTTGAAAGGCACACACCTCTGTATATAAGGTCTGATAATTCACACTACATGTCTGGGCAAAAATCAAGCCATGAAGTCCAAAGAATTCTCTATAGACCTCTGTGATAAAACTGTATTGAGGCATAGATCAGGGCAAGAGTACAAACCATTTCTTTGAGTGCTTTGAGTGTTACCAGGAGCACAGTGGCCTCAATAATTGTGAAATGGAAGAAGTTTGGAACAGGACTCTTCGTAGATTTTAGTAACCAGGCAAAAAAGGGCCTTGGGGAAGGGGGTGTCCAAGAGTCCAATGGTCATCCTAACAGAGCTTCAGAAGAACATGCCAGAGGGATAAACCATCTCAGCAGCACTCTATCAATCAAGCCTTTATGATAGAGCAGCTAGACAGACACCACTTTGAGTAAAAGGCATATGACAGCCCCTTTGGAAGTTGCCAAACAGCATTTAAGGGGTTCTTTGAGCAGAACTCCAAACACCATGTCCAGCGAACACCAGGATCTGCTTATCTGTTAATTACCATCCCTACAGTGAAGCATGGTGGCTGCAGCATCATGCTATGGTGGTGTTTCTCACCACCAGTGACAGTGAAATCCTTGAAGAAAATGTGCTCTGAATAGAGAGAATGGGGCAATGGTTCACCTTTCAGCACAACAATGACCTGTAGCATACAGCTAAGACAACACTTGAGTGGCTCTGGGACAAGTCTCTGATTTCCTTGAGTGGCCCTACCGAAGCCCAGACTTAAACCGCATAGAACAACTGTGGAGAGACCTAAAGATGGCAGTACACAGAGACTTTCCATCCAATTTTACCCAGCTTGAGAGGATCTGCCAAGAAGAATGGGATGAACTGCCCATATCAAGGTGTGCAAACCTTACCCAGGAAGACTCAAAGCTTTAAGTGTTGCCAAAGGGGCTTAAATGTTTTCACTTTGTCATTGAGTGTAGATAGATGAGCAAAAATGGCAGTTTTATCAATTTACAATTAAAGAAGAATAAGAATAAAGAATAAGAATAAAGTGTGAAAAATGTGAAGGGGTCTGAATACTTTCTGAAGCCTCTGTATTAGATGAGAAAAGGGATGACAGAAACTGACATAATTTGCAAAAAATAAATTGTTGAATTGATTGTTAATTGCGTGTGAAAATTTAAACTCATTTTACTTCAAACATCACTTAACAAAGAAGATGGGTGTTGATTTCATGATAAATTACTTAAACGAAATTTTAAAAATAAAATAAAAACATAAATAAAACATGTAGCTTTTGGTTTTTTCCTCCTGTTCCTCCAGGATCTGGAGCTTCTTCGGATATTCTTAGCCTCCTACCTATTTGTAGGAGGCTAGGAGCACCTCCTCTAAAATTTATGATGGATTTTATGATTATTTTAGCCTTAAGAGGCTTTTGGGGAACAAGACCCTGGTGTATTTCAAGCTGAGTCAGTTTATTGACCATAAGTCTCAGTAAAATTTCCTAAAATTTCCAAAATTTTGATTTCCTAAAAGCAGAACTTTACAAAGTGCATGGAGAATTTAAGCAGTTTTGAGGTGTCAAAGATCCAGCAATATTAAAGTTTCAGAACATTTTTATTATGAAACAAGTACATTTCAGCCTGTGGCCTTCTAGATGCATTTTACATTATATACCCTTTGCAAAGTTATGTTGAAGTTTTGACGAAGATTTTTGTCTTTTATCATTAGATGGGCTAATTTCATGTCTTCAAAAGACAAAATTTTGATGTGCATTCTAACTGGATTGCTTTTACAACAGAACCCTCTTCTTGGAAATGACCTAAAACTTATATATCAGTACATATATTACCTGTTTGTATACATGCAACTTCTCTGAGTACTAGTCCGTGAACCTTCTGCATAGTGCAGTTAAAAAAGTCCCATTTACAAGTTTCTATTCTTGCTTTTTTTTCTTTCATCAGGATTTTAAATCAAGAATCAAGCGTAATCCACAACATGTGATTCAACACTACAACTCAGGAAAAGAAGCAGTACTTCTACTCAGTTTGTCGATTTCTACCAGGACAATGGCAGCTTACCCATCTGGATAAAAACCACAACTGACGCCGAATCAAATCACACCACTTTAGGACATTTATTTACAACTTTACACACCTCCTTCTGGACCAACAAAAGGCTTTATTTCACATATGCAGAAGTACTCCCCAACACCTGTAAACACATTTGATGTATAAAACTAGTGGCGTTCCCCTTATAAGCAAGTAATAGTGGATAAGAATAATAGTATAGAAATAGGTTCTAGGACTTAAAATTTCTATCCTCACAGAGACTAGGATCTTTTGATGACAGTAAACATTAGCTAACACTGGCAAGACAGAATCAGCCGCTACTTAGTTTTGAAACCTGCAAGCTAGAATTGTGTCATAACACCACTTATTTGACGTATAACAGTAATTTTTACCTAAAAACTAAACAACCACTTGGTCATCCATCTCCTCAATTGCATCTAGCTTGTACATAAAACATTTTGAACAGATCGCCCTGACTATCCCACCTGACATCTGGTACTGTTACATAGACGACAATTTTACCAAACTTCACTGCTCTAGTATCTATAGCTTCATTCAACACATCAAAAACATCAGCTCACACATCAAGTTCACTATTGAAAAGGAACAGGATGCTAATCTGCCATTGTTAGAAACCTGTGTTCATGTCAAGGCTAACAGGAGCATAAAGATCTCAGTGTACTGGAAAAACACTCACCCTGGCCAGTATCTTAATTTAAACTCTAACTACCACTCTCAACTTCAATGATCAGTGATGAAGACATTTTATTACACAACATCTTATCAGTGAGGAGGAAAATAGTGAGAGAGGGGGAGCAGATCAAGGGGGCAATCAGGGACAACAGGTAAAAGGGGAGGATGATGGGAATCCCACCCTGACCTAAGCTAACCTAAGCTAACCTGCTAAATCAACAGAGAAGCATCTCAGTGGGTCACCCTTACATGACGGGACTGTCAAAACATCTATCTAATATCTATCTAGTCTTCAAGTAATAAGGAGTCAGAACTTACCACAACACCTTAAGATCTCTGCTGGTGCACCCTGAGGACAGGAAACCCCCTTGAGAGAAAGACTTTAGTGTTGGATTACATCACATATAAAAACAGTGAGGAACACTAGATCAGTGTAACAGGGTTACGTCCCCAAGGTGGACTAGAGAAAATGATGACATGACAACAACAATTGAGCAGTGGGGGCCTTAACTGAAAATGTGTGGGGTTTATTTGACTATTTACAATATTTACATAGACAAAAAATGTTATCAGACAGACAACATCAGCTGTCTGTGAAC